>NC_140988.1:169773379-169783379 GCF_052327205.1 Somniosus microcephalus
GAGTGTGTATGTGAGTGTGTGTGTGTGTATGTGTGTGTGTGTGTGAGAGTATGTATGTGAGTAAGTGTGTGTGTGTGTGTCAGTGAGTGTGTGTGTGTTTGTGAGTGAGTGTGTGTGTGAATGAGTGAGTGTGAGTGAGTGTGTGTGAGAGTGAGTGTGTGTGTGAGTGAGTGTGTGTGAGTGTGAGTGAGTGAGTGAGTGTGTGTATGTGTGAGTGAGTGCGTGTGAGTGTGTGTGTGTGAGTGTGTATGTGTGTTTGTGAGTGAGTGTGAGTGTGAATGAGTGAGTGTGAATGGGTGTGTGTGAGAGTGAGTGTGTGTGTGAATGAGTGTGTGTGAGTGTGTGTGTGAGAGTGTGTGTGTGAGTGTGAATGAGTGTGTGTGTGATAGTGTGTGTGTGAGTACATGTGTGTGAGTGTGACGTGTGTGTGTGTGTGAGTGTTTGAGTGAGTGTGTGTGAGTATGTATGTGAGTGTGTGAGTGTGTGTGAGTGAGTGTGTGTGTGTTTGTTTGAGTGTGTGTGTGAGTGTGGGTCAGTGTGTGTGAGTATGTGTGTGTGAGTGTGTGATGAGTGTGTGTGTGAGAGGGTGAGTGTGTGTGTTAGTGAGTGTATGTGAGTGTGCGTGAGTGAGTGAGTGAGTGAGTGTGAGTGTGTGTATGTGTGAGTGAATGTGTGTGTGAGAGAGTGTGTGTGTGTGTGTGTGAGTGTGTGAGTGTGAGTGAGTGTGAGTGAGTGTGAGTGAGTGTGTGTATGTGTGAGTGAGCGTTTGTGTGTGTGTGTGAGTGAGTGTGTGTGTGAGTGTATGTGTGAGTGTGTGAGTGTGAGTGTGTGTGTGTATGTGTGAGTGTATGTGTGTGAGTGTGTGTGAGTGAGTGTGTGTGAGAGTGAGTGTGTGTGAGTGAGTGTGTGTGAGTGTGAGTGAGTGAGTGAGTGAGTGAGTGTATGTATGTGAGTAAGTTTGTGTGTGTGTGAGTGAGTGAATGTGTGTGTTTGTGAGTGAGTGTGTGAGTGAGTGAGTGAGTGAGTGTGTGAGTGAGTGTGTGTGATCGAGTGTGTGTGATCAAGGGTGAGTGAGCGTGAGTGTGTGTTTTTGTGTGTGAGTGAGTGTGTGTTTGTGAGTGTGTGAGTGTATGTGAGTGTATGTATGTGAGTAAGTGTGTGTGAGTGTGAATGAGTGCCTGTGTGTTTGTGAGTGAGTGGGTGAGTGTGAGAGAGTGTGAGTGTGCGTGTGTGAGAGTGACTGTGTGAGAGTGAGTGTGTTTATGTGTGAGTGAGTGTGTGAGTGAGTGCATAAGCATTTGTGAGTGAGTGTGTATGTGAGTGAGTGCGTGTATGTGTATGTGTGTGTGTGTGTGAGTATGTATGTGAGTAAGTGTGTGTGTGTGTCAGTGAGGTGTGTGTGTTTGTGAGTGAGTGTGTGAGTGTGAATGAGTGAGTGTGAGTGAGTGTGAGTGAGTGTGTGTGAGTGAGTGTGTGAGTGTGAGTGAGTGTGAGTGAGTGTGAGTGAGTGTGAGTGAGTGTGAGTGTGTGTATGTGTGAGTGAGTGTGTGTGTGTGAGAGAGTGTGTGTGTGAGTGAGTGTGTGTGAGTGTGAGTGAGTGAGTGTGAGTGAGTGTGAGTGAGTGTGAGTGTGTGTATGTGTGAGTGAGTGAGTGTGTGAGTAAGTGTGAGTGTGAGTGAGAGAGTGCAAGTGAGTGTGTGTATCTGTGAATGAGCATTTGTGTGTGTGAGTGAGTGTGAGTGTGTGTGTGTGAGTGTGTGTGTGTGAGTGTGTGTGAGTGTGTGTATGTATGAGTGTGTGTGTGTGAGTGTATGTATGTGAGTAAGTTTGTATGTGCGAGTGTGAGTGAGTGTGTGTGTTTGTGAGTGAGTGTGTGAGTGTGAGTGAGTGAGTGTGAGTGAGTGAGTGTGTGTGAGTGTGTGTGTGTGAGCGAGTGTGAGTGAGTGTGAGTGTGTGTGTTTGAGTCGGTGTGTTTCTGTGTGAGTGAGTGAGTGTGAGTGTGTGTGAGTGAGTGTGTTTTTGTGAGTGTGTGTGTGTGTGTGTGTGTGTGAGTGAGTGTGTGTTTGTGAGTGTGTGAGTGTATGTGAGTGTATGTATGTGAGTAAGTGTGTGTGAGTGTGAATGAGTGCCTGTGTGTTTGTGAGTGAGTGTGTGAGTGTGAGAGAGTGTGAGTGTGTGTGTGTGAGAGTGAGTGTGTGAGAGTGAGTGTGTTTATGTGTGAGTGAGTGTGTGTGAGTGAGTGCATAAGCATTTGTGAGTGAATGTGTATGTGAGTGAGTGCGTGTATGTGTATGTGTGTGTGTGTGTGTGAGTATGTATGTGAGTAAGTGTGTGTGTGTGTCAGTGAGGTGTGTGTGTTTTTGAGTGAGTGTGTGAGTGTGAACGAGTGAGTGTGAGTGAGTGTGAGTGAGAGTGTGTGAGTGAGTGTGTGTGAGTGTGAGTGAGTGAGTGTGAGTGAGTGTGAGTGTGTGTATGTGTGAGTGAGTGTGTGTGTGAGAGAGAGTGTGTGTGTGAGTGAGTGTGTGTGAGTGTGAGTGAGTGAGTGAGTGAGTGTGAGTGTGTGTATGTGTGAGTGAGTGTGTGTGTGAGAGAGAGTGTGTGTGTGAGTGTGTGTGACTGTGAGTGAGTGAGTGCAAGTGAGTGTGTGTATCTGTGAGTGAGCATTTGTGTGTGTGAGTGAGTGTGTGAGTAAGTGTGTGTGAGTGTGTGTGTGTGAGTGTGTGTGAGTGTGTGTATGTATGAGTGTGAGTGTGTGTGTTTGTGTGTGTGTGAGAGTATGTATGTGAGTAAGTTTGTATGTGCGAGTGTGAGTGTGTGTGTGTGTTTGTGAGTGAGTGTGTGAGTGTGAGTGAGTGAGTGTGAGTGAGTGAGTGTGTGTGAGTGTGTGTGTGTGAGCGAGTGTGAGTGAGTGTGATTGTGTGTGTTTGAGTCGGTGTGTTTCTGTGTGAGTGAGTGAGTGTGAGTGTGTGTGAGTGAGTGTGTTTTTGTGAGTGTGTGTGTATGTGTGTGTGAGTGAGTGAGTGAGTGAGTGTGAGTGAGTGTGTGTTTGTGAGTGTGAGTGTGTGTATGTGAGTAAGTGTGCATGTGAGTGAGTGTGAGAGTGAGTGTGTGTGATTGCATGTGCGTGAGTGTGGGTGAGTGTTTGTGTGAGTGAGTGAGTGAGTGAGTGAGTGAGTGAGTGTGTGTGTGTGTGTGAGAGTGTGTGTGTTTGTGAGTGAGTGTGTGTGTGTGTGAGTGAGCGGGTGTGTGTGTGAGTGTATGTATGTGAGTGAGCGTGTGTGTGAGTGTGTGTGAGTGTATGTATGTGAGTAAGTGTGTATGTGCGAGTGTGAGTGAGTGTGTGTGTTTGTGAGTGAGTGAGTGAGTGAGTGAGTGTGTGAGTGTGTGTGTGAGCGAGTGTGAGTGAGTGAGAGTCTGTGTGTGAGTAAGTGTGTGTCTGTGTGAGTGAGTAAGTGTGAGTGTGTGTGTGAGAGTGAGTGTGTGTTTGTGAGTGTGTGTGTGAGTGTGTGTTTGAGAGAGTGTGTGAGTGAGAGTGTTTGTGAGTGTGTGTGTGTGTGAGTGTGTATGTGAGTGAGTGTGTGTGTGGGTGAGTGTTTGCGTGTGTGTGTGTTTGAGTGAGTGTGTGTGAGTGAATGTATGTGAGTGTGTGTGTGTGTGTGAGTGTGTGTGTCTGGCTCAGTGTGTGTGTGTTTTTGTGAGTGTGTGAGTGTGAGTGTGTGAGAGTGTGTGTGTGAGTGTGAGTGTGAGTGAGTGTGTGTGTGAGTGTGTGAGTGTGAGTATGTGTGTGAGTGTGTGATGAGTGTGTGTGTGTGAGAGTTTGTGAGTGAGAGCGTGTGAGTGAGTGTGTGTGTGTGTGAGTGTGTGTAAGTGTATGTGTGTGTGTGAGTGTGTGTGAGAGTGAGTGTGTGTGTGTGTGAGTGTGTGTGAGTGTATGTGTGAGTGTGTGTGTGTGTGAGTGTGTGTGAGTGAGTGTGTGTGAGAGTGAGTGTGTGTGTGAGTGAGTGTGTGTGAGTATGAGTGAGTGAGTGTGAGTGAGTGTATGTATGTGAGTAAGTTTGTAGGTGTGTGTGTGAGTGAGTGAGTGTGTGTTTGTGAGTGAGTGTGTGAGTGTGAGTGAGTGAGTGAGTGAGTGTGAGTGAGTGTGTGTGTGAGCGAGTGTGAGTGAGTGTGAGTGTGTGTGTGAGTGAGTAAGTGTGTGCCTGTGTGAGTGAGTGAGTGTGAGTGAGTGTATGTGTATGTGTGTGTGTGAGTGTATGTATGTGAGTAAGTGTGTGTGAGTGTGAATGAGTGCCTGTGTGTTTGTGAGTGAGTGTGTGTGTGAGAGAGAGTGTGAGTGTGTGTGTGTGAGAGTGAGTGTGTGTGTGAGAGAGAGCGTGAGTGTGAGTGAGTGAATGAGGGTGAGTGAGTGTGAGTGTGTTTATGTGTGAGTGAGTGTGTGTGAGTGAGTGCGTGTGCATTTGTGAGTGTGTGTTTATGTGTGTGTGTGTGTGTGAGAGTATGTATGTGAGTAAGTGTGTGTGTGTGTGTCAGTGAGTGTGTGTGTGTTTGTGAGTGAGTGAGTGAGTGTGAGTGAGTGTGAATGAGTGAGTGTGAGTGGGTGTGTGTGAGAGTGAGTGTGTGTGTGAATGAGTGTGTGTGAGTGTGAGTGTGTGTGTGTGAGAGTGTATGTGTGAGTGTGAGTGTGAGTGAGTGCGTGTGTGAGTGTGTGTGTGAGAGTGTACGTGTGTGTGTGAATGAGTGTGTGTGTGAGAGTGTGTGTGTGAGTACATGTGTGTGAGTGTGTGACGTGTGTGTGTGTGAGTGTTTGAGTGAGTGTGTGTGTGTGTGTGTGTGTGTGTGTGTGTGAGTGTGGGTCAGTGTGTGTGAGTATGTGTGTGTGAGTATGTGTGTGTGAGTGTGTGATGAGTGTGTGTGTGAGAGAGTGAGTGTGTGTGCTAGTGAGTGTATGTGAGTGTGAGTGAGTGTGAGTGTGTGTATGTGTGAGTGAATGTGTGTGTGAGAGTGTGTGTGTGTGTGAGTGTGAGTGAGTGTGAGTGAGTGTGAGTGAGTCTGTGTATGTGTGAGTGAGCGTTTGTGTGTGTGTGTGAGTGAGTGTGTGTGTGAGTGTGTGTGTGAGTGTATGTGTGCGTGTGTGAGTGTGTGTGTGTGCGTGTGTGAGTGTAAGTGTGAGTGTATGGGTGAGTGTGTGTGTGTGTGAGTGTGTGTGAGTGTATGTGTGAGTGTGTGTGTGTGTGTGTGAGTGAGTGTGTGTGAGAGTGAGTGTGTGTGTGTGTGAGTGTGTGTGAGTGTATGTGTGAGTGTAAGTGTGTGTGAGTGTGTGTGAGTGAGTGTGTGTGAGAGTGAGTGTGTGTGTGTGTGAGTGTGTGTGAGTGAGTGTGAGTGAGTGTATGTATGTGAGCAAGTTTGTATGTGTGTGTGTGAGTGAGTGAATGTGTGTGTTTGTGAGTGAGTGTGTGAGTGAGTGAGTGTGTGAGTGAGTGTGTGAGTGAGTGTTTGTGAGCGAGTGTGAGTGAGCGTGAGTGTGTGCTGGTGTGTGAATAAGTGTGTGTCTGTGTGAGTGAGTGAGTGTGAATGTGTGTGAGTGAGTGTGTGTTTGTGAGTGTGTGTGTGTGTGAGTGTATGTGAGTGTATGTATGTGAGTAAGTGTGTGTGAGTGTGAATGAGTGCCTGTGTGTTTGTGAGTGAGTGTGTGAGTGTGAGAGAGTGTGAGTGTGTGTGTGTGAGAGTGAGTGTGTGAGAGTGAGTGTGTTTATGTGTGAGTGAGTGTGTGTGAGTGAGTGCGTAAGCATTTGTGAGTGAGTGTGTATGTGAGTGAGTGTGTGTATGTGTATGTGTGTGTGTGTGTGTGAGAGTATGTATGTGAGTAAGTGTGTGTGTGTGTGTCAGTGAGTGTGTGTGTGTTTGTGAGTGAGTGTGTGAGTGTGAATGAGTGTGTGTGAGTGAGTGTGTATGAGTGAGTGTGTGTGAGTGCGAGTGAGTGTGAGTGAGTGTGAGTGTGAGTGTGTGTATGTGTGAGTGAGTGTGTGTGTGAGAGAGAATGTGTGTGTGAGTGTGTGTGAGTGTGAGTGAGTGCGTGCAAGTGAGTGTGTGTATCTGTGAGTGAGCATTTGTGTGTGAGTGAGTGTGTGAGTAAGTGTGTGTGAGTGTGTGTGTGTGTGTGTGAGTGTGTGTATGTATGAGTGTGAGTGAGTGTGTGTGTTTGTGAGTGAGTGTGTGAGTGTGAGTGAGTGAGTGAGTGTGAGTGAGTGTGTGTGAGTGTGTGTGTGTGAGAGAGTCGGTGTGTGTCTGTGTGAGTGAGTGAGTGTGAGTGTGTGTGAGTGAGTGTGTTTTTGTGAGTGTGGGTGAGTGTGTGTGTGTGTGTGTGTCTGCGTGTGTTTCAGTGTGTGTGTGTGTGAGAGTGTGTGTGGGGGTCAGTGTGTGTGAGTGTTTGTGTGAGTGTGCGTGTGAGTGTGTGTGTGAGAGAGTGAGTGTGTGTGTTAGTGAGTGTATGTGAGTGTGAGTGAGTGAGTGTGAGTGAGTGTATGTGAGTAAGTTTGTATGTGTGTGTGTGAGTGAGTGAGTGTGTGTGTTTGTGAGTGAGTGTGTGAGTGTGAGTGAGTGTGAGTGAGTGTGTGTGAGTGCATGTGTGTGTTAGTGTGTGTGAGTGTGAGTGAGTGTGTGTGTCTGTATGTGTGAGTGAGTGAGTGTGTGTATGTGAGTGAGTGTGTGTGAGTGTGAATGAGTGCCTGTGTGTTTGTGAGTGAGTGTGTGTGTGTGAGAGTGTGTGAGTGTGTGTGAGAGTGAGTGTGTGTGTGAGAGAGAGAGAGCGTGTGTGTGAGTGTGAGTGAGTGAATGAGGGTGAGTGAGTGTGAGTGTGTTTATGTGTGAGTGAGTGTGTATGTGAGTGTGTGTGTGTGTGTGTGTGTCAGTGAGTGTGTGTGTGTTTGTGAGTGAGTGTGTGAGTGTGAATGAGTGAGTGTGAGTGAGTGTGTGTGAAGGTGAGTGTGTGTGTGAGTGAGTCTGTGTGAGTGTGAGTGAGTGAGTGTGTGTGAGTGAGTGTGAGTGTGTGTGTGTGTGAGTGTGTGTGGGTTTGTGAGTGAGGGTGTGAGTGTGAATGAGTGAGTGTGAGTGGGTGTGTGTGAGAGTGAGTGTGTGTGTGAGTGTGTGTGAGTGTGAGTGAGTGAGTGAGTGTGAGTGAGTGTGTGTGTGTGTATGTGTGAGTGAGTGAGTGTGTGAGAGCGAGAGTGTGTGTGTGTATGTGTGAGTGAGTGTGTGTTTGAGTGAGTGTGTGTGTATGTATGAGTGTGTGTGAGTGTGAGCGTGTGAGTGAGTGTGTGTGAATGTATGAGTGTGTGTGAGTGTGAGTGTGTGAGTGAGTGTGTGTGTGTGTGAGTTTGTGAGTGTATGTGTGAGAGTGTGTGCTTATGTGTGTGTGTGTGAGTGTGTGTGAGTGTATGTGAGTGTGTGTGTGAGTGTGTGTGTGAGTGTGTGTCTGAGTGTGTTTCAGTGTGTGTGTGTCTGTGAGAGTGTGTGTGGGGGTCAGTGTGTGTGAGTGTTTGTGTGAGTGTGCGTGAGTGAGTGTGTGTGTGAGAGAGTGAGTGTGTGTGTTAGTGAGTGTATGTGAGTGTGAGTGAGTGAGTGAGTGTGTGAGTGAGTGAGTGTGTGAGTGCGTGAGTGAGTGTCTGTGTGTGAGTGTGAGTGTGTGAGTGTATGTGTGAGTGTGTGTGTTTATGTGTGTGTGTGAGTGTGTGTGAGTGTATGTATGTGAGTAAGCTTGTATGTGTGAGTGTGAGTGAGTGTGGGTGTTTGTGAGTGAGTGTATGAGTGTAAGTGAATGAGTGTGAGTGAGTGAGTGAGTGTGTGAGTGAGTGTGAATGAGTGCGAGTGTGTCTGAGTCAGTGTGTGTCTGTGTGAGTGTGTGTGAGTGAGTGTGTGTGAGTGAGTGTGTGTTTGTGAGTGTGTGTGTGTTTCTGAGTGTGAGTGTGTGTATTTGAATGAGTGTGCATGTGAGTGAGTGTGAGATTGGGTGTGTGTGATTGTATGTGTATGAGTGTGGGTGAGTGTGTGTGTGTGTGAATGTTTGAGTGAGTGAGTGTGTGTGAGTGTATGTATGTGAGGGTGTGTGAGTGTGTGTGTGTGAGTGTGTGTCTGAGTGTGTTTCAGTGTGAGTGAGTGTGTGTGTTTGTGAGTGAGTGTGTGTGTGAGTGTGTGTGAGTGTATGTGTGAGTGAGTGTTTGTGTGTGTGTGTGAGTGAGTGCGTGTGTGAGTGTGTGTGTGAGTGAGTGTGTGTGTGTTTGTGAGTGAGTATGTGTGTAAGTGAGTGAGTGGGTGTGTGTGTGAGTGTATGTATGTGAGTGAGCGTGTGTGTGAGTGTATGTATGTGAGTAAGTGTGTATGTGCGAGTGTGAGTGAGTGTGTGTGTTTGTGAGTGAGTGTGTGAGTGTGAGTGAGTGTGAGTGAGTGTGTGTGTGAGTGTGTGTGTGTGTGTGAGCGAGTGTGACTGAGTGAGAGTCTGTGTGTGAGTAAGTGTGTGTCTGTGTGAGTGAGTAAGTGTGAGTGTGTGTGTGTGAGAGTGAGTGTGTGTTTGTGAGTGTGTGTGTGTGAGTGTGTGTTTGAGAGAGTGTGTGAGTGAGAGTGTGTTTGTGAGTGTGTGTGTGTGAGTGTGTGTTTGAGAGAGTGTGTGAGTGAGAGTGTGTATGTGAGTGAGTGTGTGTGTGGGTGAGTGTTTGCGTGTGTGTGTGTGTTTGAGTGAGTGTGTGTGAGTGAATGTATGTGAGTGTGTGTGCGTGAGTGTGTGTGTGAGTGTGTGTGTCTGGGTCAGTGTGTGTGTGTTTTTGTGAGTGTGTGTGAGTGTGTGTGTGTGAGAGTTTGTGAGTGAGAGTGTGTGAGTGAGTGTGTGTGTGAGTGTGTGTGAGTGTATGTGTGTGTGAGTGTGTGTGAGTGAGTGTGTGTGAGAGTGAGTGAGTGTGTGTGAGTGTGTGTGAGTGTATGTGTGTGTGAGTGTGTGTGAGTGAGTGTGTGTGAGAGTGAGTGAGTGTGTGTGAGTGTGTGTGTGTGTGAGTGTGTGTGAGTGAGTGTGTGTGAGAGTGAGTGTGTGTGTGAGTGAGTGAGTGTGTGAGTGTGAGTGAGTGAGTGTATGTATGTGAGTAAGTTTGTATGTGTGTGTGTGAGTGAGTGAGTGTGTGTGTTTGTGAGTGAGTGTGTGAGTGTGAGTGAGTGAGTGTGTGAGTGAGTGTGTGTGTGAGCGAGTGTGAGTGAGTGTGAGTGTGGGTGAGTGTGTGTGTGTGTATGTGTGAGTGAGTGAGTGTGTGAGAGAGAGAGTGTGTGTGTGTACATGTGTGAGTGAGTGTGTGTTTGAGTGAGTGTGTGTGTATGTGTGAGAGAGTGTGTGTGTGAATGAGTGTGTGTGTGAGTGAGTGTGTGTGAATGTATGAGTGTGTGTGAGTGTGAGTGTGTGAGTGAGTGTGTGTGTGAGTGTGTGAGTGTATGTGTGAGAGTGTGTGTTTATGTGTGTGGGTGAGTGTGTGTGAGTGTATGTGAGTGTGTGTGTGAGTGTGTGTGTGAGTGTGTTTCAGTGTGTGTGTGTGTGTGAGAGTGTGTGTGGGGGTCAGTGTGTGTGAGTGTTTGTGTGAGTGTGCGTGAGTGAGTGTGTGTGTGAGAGAGTGAGTGTGTGTGTTAGTGAGTGTATGTGAGTGTGAGTGAGTGTGAGTAAGTGTGAGTGTGTGTATGTGAGTGAGTGAGTGAGTGTGTGAGTGAGTGTGTGTGTGTGAGTGCGTGAGTGAGTGTCTGTGTGTGAGTGTGAGTGTGTGAGTGTATGTGTGAGTGTGTGTGTTTATGTGTGTGTGTGAGTGTGTGTGAGTGTATGCATGTGAGTAAGCTTGTATGTGTGAGTGTGAGTGAGTGTGGGTGTTTGTGAGTGAGTGTGTGAGTGTGAGTGAATGAGTGTGAGTGAGTGAGTGAGTGTGTGAGTGAGTGTGTGTGTGAGCGAGTGTGAATGAGTGTGAGTGTGTTTGAGTCAGTG